>NW_027286985.1:46063818-46083818 GCF_022747635.1 Hetaerina americana | reverse complement strand
TGATGCTTGCGTATTGACAAGCCTTGTACGTAATAAATAGCTGTGGAAAATCATTATTTTATTTGTATGCATATCACACATTGATTGCCTCTACTTTAACTTAGTGTGCGTGCTTAAGTAACATAAAAAACTTTGAAATATTGAATAAGTCCAGAAATGTTTAGGATATAAAACATACAGGTTTTAAACAGATTAAAATCACGTGTCAATTACTTATCAAGATAAGCAAAAAAATATTTCAAAATTGACTGACAAGAAATGTAAACATGCGAATTACATCTTGAGTTAAATATTTAAATTTCAAATATGAGTTAAGATATCTGATGAATTAAACGTTTATTTTAATATGCTTTCATGGATATGGAAATGGATACTTGGGGAGTGCCGAGGCGAGAATGTTTTCATGAGTGGATGGAGCGTTAGGAACCGGAGAAGATACCAGTCGACGGGGAGGGAGAGGGGTAGGGGGAAGAAGGAGTGGGAGGTGAAGGGAAAAGGAGTAGAGGATGGGAAGGCCAGTTAACGGAAAAGGTGAAAATGACACAACGCCCACGGTGCGTCCCTAACCAACAAATAGCTCCACACTTTCATAGGAGGACCATCCTCTTCCTCTTTCCGCTCACTCTCCGCGATCCCAGAGGCAACTAAGCTTCGAGGGCAACAGAGAGGATTGACCGCGACGGACTTTTCACAAATATGTACTCCCCACACCTCCTTTTGAATCTTTCGGACTCCACGTTTCCCCAGGCGGTGGGGCAGGGGGGGGTATTCGGCGGGTGGCAGGGGTGATATGATGGGGGTGGGTGGCGAGGCTTGGACACAGTCTCTCCAGATGTCCCCAGGGGGGCTCGGAGCTGCGGTTGGTAGGTATAGTGATGGCTGAGGTGGTGCGACGGGGAGGCATTTGTCCGACGATTGTTGCTCGCTGTGGGGGTCAGAATGAGGTGTTGTGGGGGTTCAGAAGTCGAAATGGCTGTGAGAGAGGGATAGAGAGATGAGGGAGGTTGGGGGTGGGGTGAAGGAATCCAAAATTCCGATGCGAATTTTTTTCCTTGGGATCGAATCGGTTATTTCTGTCTTTTCTAATGCACAAATAAATAATAGCCCTAGCATGTCTTCTTTAATGGCGATACCTGGTTGTACATATTTTCCCCCTCGAAATTTATTGGACATAATGAAAAATTGTGTGTCTACGTCAATTACAGTCCAGATGGCATTTTTCAGCGTCTTGTCAATTCGACTGATTATTTGGCGTTGGATCAGATGGTGGATATTTATTGATGGTCTGTAAATATTTTAGTGGTTAGAAATTATTAAACTGGCTGCTCCCGGCTTTCTTGAAAGAAAGACGGATTTGGATTCCACACCACTCACGAACGAAAAAATTACTGTGAACCAGTAATTTAACTCTCAATGCTATTTCAAATATGGCCTTGTGCACAATTAAAGTGAACTTACAAAGGCGAATGAAAAAAGAGGAGAAAACATATTTCATAATTCAGATATTCTAATTCTTATCTTAGGTGTATATTTATAATGCTCTCAATTAGGTACTTTACTATCCAATTTTTAGGTCTGATGAACATCGGTTAGTTGCTTAATTTTTGATATTGTTGTAGTGGAAGTACAAGTATTTCCAATAATTGTAGAAAATTATAAAAAAATGTCTAGTGCATCTAGTCAAATATCACTTTTCGAAAGTCACCTAAGAGGAATGATACTCAAAATGTAAAACTATCAAAAAACACTCCTAAGTGATTAAAAACGAGGAAAAATCGCAGTTTCAAAAATCGAATACATTTCGTGAGAAAAGTTCGATTCCTATTTTAAAAATAAAGAAAAATTTTAAGCCTAGATCTAACTCAAAATTACATAATATTTTCATCATTGAACTACTCCGACAATTTAGGCAAAGAATTGGATCTAATTCTCGATTGATGATGTTATTTTCAAATTGTCATTTCATCAAAATAAGTCGTTTCCCCGGAGGAGACCGATTGAGAAAAAAATTTTTCCTTCATTCGCGATCCTCTCGATTACTCCTGTCGAGTAGTAGTATCATTGTGTTCTGGGATATCTCAAAAATCTGTGCCACTTACCCTTGTTTCCTGTACCCTGTATACACCATCCTTTCCATTCTGACCTCCAAGAATTTTTCTAAACCCCTTCGGTTGGCCCTTATCATTCGCTTATCCAATGGCATGGACGGACATCGATCCTCTTTATGCGAGGGAACGTTGGGGTAAACTCTATTGAAGCAAGTCCAATGTTTTCTGGAGTCTCGCATTTCTCGAATGGTCAGAGCTTCTCGTGCCGCGCTCTTCTAAAACGAAGAGACAGCGAGGACAATGGCACCGTGTGTGTGTATTCACCCCCACACCACCCCTCTTTCAAAATGTCGCACGACAACGGCCGGCACCGCGGAGCTTGCACTGTTTGCCGCTGCAGCTTTCCTCCTTTATCGCGTGATATATGTTCCTGCCAACGGACGCGTGCCGTCGTCGTCCGCCCCCTCTATACCGACCTTCAGCGGCTCTCCATGGCCTCCTCCTGCCCGACACTCACGTGGCCGACATAACTCCTCCCTTTACCCCCCATCCTCTTCCCCACTCAGGGGCACATACCCCCGTCAAAGGCATGCCAGGAGACCGAAGAAGGTATCCCATTCATACAGAGCCGAAAAAGACTCTGGTTTCAATATTCTCCCGATGATTAACGACCAAACAGTATCATTGTTGCCTCTTGTTTATTCTGGCGTCTCTGCAAAAGATCCACAGTTCTGTGCTCGATTTATTACTAGTTGGACTAACGAAGCTATGAACAGGAAAAATATTTTCTTTTAGCGTTTTTCGTTCAAAATAAATTATTTCAGAATGGTTAATTAATTAAAAATTAGCGTTATGATCTTACGGGTGAATGAGATATCCATTCATTAAAAAATTATTGAGTTTCGATCGATTATCAACCCCTCTGTTAGCAGATGTCCATTTCAAGTGAGAGTTCTCTGATAAGGATATAATGGCTTTTGCCATCAAAAAAGTGCTTCTACATTTCTACAAGTGTATCAAAGACGCAGAAAGCTATCTACAATAGAGTTTTAATGTTGTTATTTACTTGTATTCCAATGAGAAAATTCCTCTGATCTAATATCAGCATAGCAATTTTGGAAGCATTATTAGATGGGAGAGAGTAGAAAATGAAATCAGTCAAAGGACTGAATGGATAGGCAACGTAGGTCATCCAGGAAGCGCAAAAAAAGGGCTGGAAGAGAGCGAAAATTCCAAATTTCATTTGACGAAAACGAAACAAACGTAAAGCACATTAGAGATAATATCAAGTCAAAGATATTACATCTACAGGTATTTGGGTAGGAGGATAGAAACGGTAATTCACAGCGAACAATCAATTGATATCGGAATCATTTTAAACTTTACTATCAATAAATTATTCCATAAGTGGGTAAAGTATGCGTAGGAATTTAAGATGGTAATATACGTTGAGTTTAAGGATAGGTATTTCTTATGATGAATAAGAAATACTTAGTTTTTCCACACAAACTTTATTTTTACGACCGGGTTTCGACGAGGATCGTCATCATCAGACCTGATGATGACGATCCTCGTCGAAACCCGGTCGTAAAAATAAAGTTTGTGTGGAAAAACTAAGTATTTCTTATTCATTATGAATCGTTTCCACAAAGTGACGGCGGATACTATACAGTATTTCTTATGAGTCAAATTGACATGCACTGCATTACGATGAGAAGCAACAACTTTTCCTTCTACTAAGTAGAACGCTGTCCTCAAGTGACGCATTGCTGGAACGCGTTGTGATTTCAAGAGTGAAATCTGAGGAACGGCCACAAAATAATTACTTTATCAAGCACTGGGAAATCATCCGATGACGCCAATCTCACCTTCTCTCTTTACTTCTGTTCTCTACTCACCGAACATCCCATCTTAGTTCATCTATCGAGAGTGTTTTCATACTCGAGGAGAAAGAGGGGGGGACCTTTCTTATATCTAGGGTGCCGAGCACTCGACTCTCACGAGTGCGGATGGCACTCGAGAATCGCGCCCCATTCCGAGCTAACTTCTCAACCACTCGGGAAGCCCAAAGGGAGTAGACAGAGTCTCCTGGCGGCTACAGCACCTGGATCCCCGCGGAGAGGAGGAAAGCCTGCCTCTTGATCGAACGGCGGCAGAAAGGAAGACAGAGGAGGAGCGACGGGGGAAATAGGGGTGGGAGAAAATGCGAGGTTGGGTGGGCCCGGTGATGGAGGTGGAGAATGGATGGTACCTCTTCCCTTACGACATCGCTCTCCTCTCCACCCATTGCCACGACAACACCTCTCTCCTGCAAAGGCACAGATTTTTCGTTTCGGGTGGTGAACAAGAATTCATTCCCATTGGCTGATAAAAACAAAGGCATCAAGAGCCCTGGCCCTTCTAAAGGCATATCATGCCAGCCTATATGAATTTCAGATTCCTTTATGAATTTGCTTTCTATGAATTTTAAACATTTGTTTCGCCACATGCTGAAAATTGCTTATTCTTTAGTTGTTTCTTTGTTGTAGTAGACATTATTGTTTAGGGAAATTAGTGATTTACGAGATAATTGTCAGGAAGTCTTTATTAGCATCAGAGTTGACTGAGAAATTGAAAGATGCGTGTAGTCATTAAGATAAAAGGTGTTTCATACTGAACACGAGTTCAGATAGGTACATATTAATTTGATATATCAATGTGCGGATGCTATTTAGTAAAAAAAGGTTGTATGCTCTAAAAGATATTTTTATTTGTAAGAGGTTGAAGGATTTTCATATTTGGAAAAAAATTAACATAAAAAATTTATGCTATAATAAATAATTCCTCAGATGATTTTAATGAGCATTTATGTCTGGCTATATTTTTGCAGCCACACCGTTAGAGGTTAGGTTTGACATGGCGTAGGTGTACAATGCCTTTCTACGGTTGGAGGAAATGTAAGAAGATCGTAAATCTTGAATTTTGACGACGGAAATTATTGAGCAAAGGAACCGAATTCAATCAAATCATTATATATATATATATATATTGTATTGTTGATATAAATAAAGAAGTAATATTAAATACACTTTTCTACATGTAACCAATGAAATTAAAACCATAATGTTAACATTAACAGACGATTCAAGATATAATGGCTTGTTTAAAATAAAAATATCCATTGCAGAATTGATGTCGGCAGAAATAATTTGTCAACTGATTTAGTAAGGAAAACAAAACTAATTTTGAGACTTTTGATTGCTCCCCTCCATAGATATTCTATTCCAATCTCCACTACAAAACTTATTGAAGTTGCGATTCCGGTTTAAAAGTTTAGGATGCGGCAAAAAAATGAGGTCTAATCAGGAAAGAAATAGCAAGAAACGCAAAGGCAAAGTAATAAATTACACAAGCAACACATTAGTAATTAAAAAAAACTGAGCTCAAGTTTCGAAATTAAATGAATAGCAGTGAGAAAGAAAGCTAAGAATATGTAGCACTACTATATTATTCCTATCCTGGGCTAAATAATATGCGCGAATTATTCAATAGTTTAAGTGTTATTATAGTTCTAGGACATAGGATCATACTAATGACATATTCCACAAGATTTTCCCAAGTCTCCTATTTTATCTTCGGTTCCATCCTTTGTCTGCATCTTCTCCTTTCACTGTGGAACAGGAAAGGAAGTGACATGGTTTGATATTCCGACGCCGTTCCCTCCCCCACGAGGGAATAAAGCAAGCGTGCAGAGAGGGCAGGTGGTGAGTCGCGTGTCGCCGCCCCCTCCCTCCACCCTTGGCTTCCCCATTCACCTTCCCGCCCCTACCCCCTTTTTGAAACCTCTTCTTGAAGCCACCACCCCTGTCTCCTGCCCCGGCCTTCCACCCTGCCACCCTCGCTCCCTCCCCCCCCCCGACAGGACCTTCTCCTCACACCCGTCCTCCCATATCGCACGTTCCTTGGCAACACCGCTGCCTCTCTGAGGAGCAGTCCTCCCATCCTCCTCCGAAAAAACCCAACGCCCACGCAAGGACCCGCTTTTCAACTTCCTTCCTCTTTAACGGTCACGTGGATTCCTAAAGCATCAAGGGGAGAGAGGGGACACGCAACGTCTTTCCACTAGAGGTCCAGGTGCGATTTTCAGGATGTTTCGGATAGAGGATTTGTAAGAGCCTTCGGAGGTGGAGGTTACTAGGAAGGTGGGTGAGGAATCCTGCGATTTTTTTTCGGTCCCGCAAACTTCGTTATAACTTCCCTAGAATCACGTGATACGCACGATGTTCTTCTTTCCTCCTCTTTTGTTTAATATTTATTTCCCACCATAGAGATCACATAATGTAGAATCACACTTCTTTCCAACCAAATATATTTTAGTTTTCCCGAAGTACCAAATTAATAAATCACTTATTTTTTTTCGGTTGTGGTCGGTATTGAGATGAACAAATTTTGATTGATGGTAAATCACAAACATCACGTGAAACATCGTAATACATCGCAAACATGAGTATGAAGGAATTTTTTCCAATTTCAGGAAAATCTTTGCTTGACATCTGCATACACTTCACAGGAAAAAAGCAAGAAAATCTGTGCCATGACAATAGCCACAAGAACCTGCTTTTAATTCTATTGATTTTAAAAGAACTTTCGTTCAATCCAATAAGGTTTATGGGATTATGAAAGAGTTTATTTGGTTAATTATTCATGAGAAAAAAATATTCCAGTTCATATGATCTTGTAACAATTAAATGTTCTGTAAATACGAGTAAAGTGATGGATAACAAAGTTTCAAGTGTAACAAGGTGGAAATCCTTCATAATGAAAGAGGAAATTGTTAAGTATTTTCATTACGTCCTAGGTTTCGTTACAGCGTAACATATTCAGGCCATCCTGAAACTTGATGTATCCTGAAGATGATACGCAGTTACGAAACCTAGGTGGTAATAAAATTATTCTATGTGGAAAAGCAAAGAGGATTCTTTCATCAAATTAAGCAACATTTGGATAAATGGATCAATTTGAACACCTTTTATGCAGATAAACTTTCCAATTTTAAATATTGCAGCATATCTATAAATCACTTAATTCAATGATCATCCTAATTCCAGTAATGAAAGAAAAATTCATCATTTTACTATAAAGAGGGAACATGAACAAATTCTGTCTTGTAGCTTTAACAGTTACATTTTCCCTGTGAGACTTATCGATTAAAAATGCAATTAAGTGATCACAGGTTCGCGAATATCCATGGAATGTGTTTTGGCGGGAGTATAGAGGAAGACTGTCCCTTTCATTTTCTTCTCGGCGGTTTCAAGATCAAAGGGAACAGTAATGGAGCGTGGTGCCGAGGAAATCCAAGTAGACCACCGACGAGCACGCGTCATCACCACGTCACAAATGCGTGCATTCCAACGTTTTTCAATGTGTCGAGTTGAGCATGTATGACACGCTCAAAAAGATATAAAATATGCTCCGAAGATATTCAAAGAGAAGACCACAGGAAAAACATTGCTGTCATAGGGACCACAGCGAGAGACATTTGAGCGCAGCGGAGTCTAGAGTGGGGGTGATGATCACCACTTCCACGGCGATAAAATACCGTTTCTTACCTCCCACTTTTAAACTGAGGGAGTGAAGTTTAAATTACACCAATGAGGAATCAAATTCATTTCAATGAAAGGATCTGCGTGATATAATATAATGTAACGATTAGCACCTCATAGGAGACAGTGCACGCTATTCACGTGCATGAGGGCTATTTAATCATAACTGAAAGAGTTAATCAGAACCATTTAGCAATGCCAAACATTTTGCGATTGATAAAGATATTCAGTTTTTAATTAAAAAGAAATAGCATACGATGAATTTCCATTTTCAGCAACTACGCAATTAATACTTTAAAGTTAATCATAATGTGTATAGTACTCATACTTCTGATTTATACATTTATAGCATTGATGGATTCGGATAAGATTTCAGGATTATTCAAAGAGTTCTCTTTCATTTTTTCGGAAATTTACAATGTTTGCACTTACGTATATATTAGTTTTCCAATCTTATTTGCCTAAACTATACACTCACTGAAATGCATACTTTTTTGTCAAATATGTAATAATATCTGCTAATACGTATTTGCCTTTTTTAAATATTTATCTCGATACAAATGATTATTAGAAACTTATCAATCAAATTATATAACCCAGTTGAAATTTCAAAAATATTGAAAACGCTCCATGAAAATATACAAAGAGGACAAGACAACTTCAGCAGTTTTGGTCATTTTCTTAAATTTACTTCAGTTTTACAATTAAAAATATAATTTTCATAATTTATTAACAATATTTGATGAGTCAACGGCTTATAAACTACATAGCTACCATAATTTTTTAAAGTTAATGATACCTACTCATATTAAGCTGTATGTGAAATACCTCAATGAAATATTAATGTTAATGGCCAAATAATAGCTTTCTCCTTATAGGTAATGACTGTATTTTATGTACAGTTTTCAACGTACAACATCACCTCCTCGAAGACTCCCTTGTTTGTTAAATCTATATTAATATTTTAATGGGTACATTCAAGTTAATTATTTTAAGCGTTATTTATATTTTATCTCGCTCGATAAAAATGAATGATAACAAATTGACTTTCTAATTTCACCAACTTTATGATTTGAAGATGATCAAGTACTTACACCTACACCTAGTCGGAAATCACTATGTTAGCTAGTGATAAATTGCTGTAAGTTGGTCGTCATTATGTCCCAATACACCCAAATCACTTCTGAAACTATTAAATTCGGAAAATATGAAATTAAATGAAAATCCTCTACTAGAGCTAACGCATAACCTACCACAAGTCATACAAAAGACGTACTATCAACGTTAAAATTGGAAATATTTCTATCAAATTTCTTACAGATTTGGTATAGTTTCTATTACAAAAACCTTCACACCCAAAAAAAACGTTCCACTGCTCTCAAATTAAGTTTTTAAAACTAGATTACCGACATATTACTTTTGATTGACAATAGCAATAAAATATGGGATACCTTGAAGTGAATGGTGGGGATGACGTCAAAATCCACACGATGTTCCCATGTCATGTCCATCTATACACTCATTGGCACCGCCCACATGCACCATTAGCCTGAACAAAGAACAAGGAACACAATGAGCCATCATAAGTACCACACCTGCAAATGGAAACGAGAGTGACCTACGAAAATCAGTTTCTACCAACGATTCAATTTGTTCCTTTGCTGTCCTTTAATGATACGAGAGTTTAATTATTTAACGAAAGTTATTAACAACTGTGTATGTAACAACTGTGTAAAAAAAGTAAAGTCCGCTAGAAAAGTAGAATCCGCTAGTTTCGAACCTGATAGAAGAGCTGATGAAGAGATCGAAAATAGTGTCAGAAGAGAATTATGAAGCGTAAAGGTGATATTACTCGTATTGAAGACTGTTTATAGAAAATGATCGTAGCCATGAGGAATTTAGAACAAACAATCCTTTAAATGATCATTTCAAAAAGAAGAACTGTTCATCGATACCCTGGTTAGAGCTTTGAAGACAATTGTGATTGGAGGCTCTCTTAATAATGAAGGATAACTGTAAATGAGGACTTCGTAAAATAGGTTTATGGAGAATCAGAATCTTGATGGAAGTCAACCCATTTGAAGCAGTGTGGGACAGTGAAAATCGATATCACCGCGGGAAATGTTGAAAATTCTGATATTTTGGATAATGGGGATAACTTGAGGTTGTTAAAAAATGCTACAGAAGACAAATAGCTTAAAGATAGTAACAGTTACAGAGATAGGTTTATGGATTGGGTAAAATATGTAGAAACCAAAATATGGCATTTAGAACGGAATAAAATTGACTAAAGAATTTGGAAATTGAATAGTAGACGGCAAAATTGATTAAAAAAGAAATATTTCAAAGGTCATGAATTGTCCAAGGAACACATTGATTTACAGGATTACTTGAAAACATACTACATAGTAAACATAGTACCTCTTCTGGGTACACAAAGTCGCATAGAAATAATTCCATTCTACTACATACTTAATCCAATGTTTTCTTTCGGTAGGAGTAAATCTCCCTAAGCCAACGACCTCCAAATCACAGTCGAGTAAATGTAGAAGGAGGTTAGAGAGAAAGGGATTCTAGTAGGAGAGGAAACACTTGAGAGAAGTGATAGGTGACGCAGCAAAGGGAAGGAAGGTCTGAAAAAAGAAGAAAATTACGAAAGAAGTTGGGGGATGCGCATTTGGATTCTGGATTCTGTCGTAACAATTTTCAAGCGTGGGTGGGCAGAGCCAAAAGGCAATTCATTTAAAATGGAATCAAAGGCGGATTTTTATGGGATGTTCTTTAAATGAGTTAAAATGAAACACGAATATTGTATTTTCAAGTTTGTTGATAGCAGTTCTGCTAGAAATTCACGTTTTTGTAATGCTAAAAATTCGATTCGAAAGTGGCCAAATTGCATCTCTTTTGGAGGTTTTATAACAAGTGAACGCTGGCGCTATGCCTAAAATGCTTTACTATAGTCATGAAAATTGATCACGGTTGATGTATCTGTGATAAAATTATAGAAGTGTATCATTTCTCTGGTAGAATGTTAGACATAAACATTAACAATAGGAAATCCAAATGACTGAGTTTCTCGAAAGATCGATAAGCTGAGGTAAATATTAAAGTATGAAGGGTTAAACTGGAGAAGAGGTACCAGTTAATGTATTTGAAGAAGACAATTTAAAGGAAGAAATACGCTGACGTAATTAACAGGTTAGAAAAAGGGAGGAAATTGGATAGGGAAACCAGAAAAATCTAAAAAAAGTGAACGGAAAAAATTTTGAAACCTAGTGGGATGTTGAAGACCGCGAAAGAATAGAGATTGTTGGGTAACCGAGGTAGATGAAGAAAGAGAATAGTATTTTTAGGTAACAGATGAAAGCAATAGATATGGGAGAAGGAAATAATCTAGTACATGAGGAAATGATTTAGTTAACTAGATAATAGTCTATATTTTACGGTTTCAGGTTTCATTTCGTGGAATTGTGCGACATCCATATTAAAAGATTTGTACTTTACCGCATTAAGTCTGTGGAAAAGTACAAAATCTTTAATTTGGATAGATAGTAGTCCTTTGCTACGTTCAACTCTTACGGGCAAGTCTAATTTGGCAGAATATCTTGAACGACCAAATGATAATACATTTGGGATTTGACTAACGTTTGTTTTGTAAGGTTTGTAACAACCGTAAACGCAAAAGGAAAACTATAATAGTTTAGTCAGAAGTGAGAAAACGTCTTAATTTATTCCGTTATATTGTGCATCCTCGTTTTACACATGGGGTTCAAGACTCGCAATTTACATAAGACCCATATTTTTACCACATCATTAAAAAGTAATTTCCAAAGAAACGGAAAAATACATTTTCAAATAGCCATTGCAAATCAATTGATTCATTCTAACCTCCTCTCCCCCAATATTACACTTCATGAATTTTATGCATTTTCACTGGACTCCTTTGTAACTAAATTTCATTCTTCAAATGCAAATGACAACTTCGGTTATATCAACGAACGAAAACTGTGACTTAACTATTTAGTGCCTTCTCAGTAGCATGTTTAAGTCATGCTTTCTGCCGTTAATGTAGAGTAAATAGGGATTTTTTGGAATGAAAAATGCCTCTGTCCAAAAAGCTAGTACTCTAATTTTTATGGATACTCTCTTCCGAAAGATACAGTTGTCAAAGATATCAAGTATTACCTGAATATAAAATATACCTGTATGTCAAGGGTAAACATTAAGTCACCTTAATATATATATATATATATATATATATATATATATATATATATATATATATATATATATATATATATATGGGGGTGTTGACCGGCAGTGGGATGTTGAAGACTGTGATAGAGGGTAGAATGTTGGGCAAAAGAGGAAAGGGAAGGAACAGGATAGGGATGTTGGACGGGATGAAGGGCGGAAGAAAGTACTCAGAGATGAAGAGGGACCTGGTGTAGAGTAGAATTTAGGGTTGTGTTTTGTTAGTAGCCACAAAATATTTGTTTGGTAGTTGTGTCCATCGAAAAACCTACCTTAACCGGTAGATTACCTTTAAAAAAAATATATATATATATGAGCAATAACTGAGGCACTGCGTCCGGTCAGTTCACCTAAAACTTTGAGCTCGCGAAAAACAATGCCGTTGCATAGAAGCTGGAATTGAGTGAAAATCAAGAAAGTCAAACGATTGGTGTTCAATCTGAAGTGGCATAAAAGGTTTTTCCATTGCGAAGGAAAAAAAAGAAGAAAGCAGTTTCGCGATGACTCGAGAATGGGGAAGGGAAGAGGGGTCGGCGTGGGTGTCATTGTGGCGGGGGTGAAAGGTCTCCCCCGAGGAGCAGCTGTCGCGATTTCTTTTGGCCCAACCCCGAATTCCCTCCCCCTTCCTCGACCCTTGTGTTTGTAAGAGCGGGCGGAGGCGGGAGATGGAGAGAGGGAGAGAAGAATGGAATCGGCCCGGTCCTAAGAAAGGACGAGGAGGAAAGGGGGAGGGGAGGAGCGCCGTTCGCGTGGGTGAGTGGGGAGATTTCTCCTTATCCCGATGAATGGAGCGGGGGCGGCCTGGAGGCGGGGGCGGCGGGGATTGCAGGGTGGGATGGGGAGAAGTGTTCTAATGAAGGGAAGAGGGACGACACGGAGGCGGCGGTGGGAATGGATGTAGGAAATCGCCGCCTCTAGACTATGGTTGACCCCGGAGGCAACGCGCCGACCGCGGGGAGCTCAGTATCCGATCGCCCTTGGAAAAGAAGTGGGACGAATGGTCGGATTTTGGGGCATCTTTTATTATCATTATTCGGGGTGCTACAAAAGGAGACCTTCGAGCCAAGATCTATATACCATCCCATTCCGTGGTAGATTTCAATCCCGAGCCGAGATTAGAATGGCATCCGCTCCCCACCCGGGGGACTCATGTGAAGAAGAGAGACTCAAGGCATCCTACAACTGCCTTCGCAAAAATAAATAATACCTCCCGTTCAGTGATATCTATTAGATCTTATGATTAAATAAATATCAATCCTCACAGTACCTTTCCATCTCTGCAGGTGTGTTATGTTAGCTTAAAGTAACAGAACGGGTATGTTTGCAATTTTGGTTGCGTGCATAGAGTTTTGAGAGACTGCGTTTCTCTAACGTTGCAGCGAGTCTCATGCGAAGCATAGTAAGTTGCGTTGCTGTAAATACAAATACAATCACCAACTACAAATGTCTAAACGCAGCGAGCATCAAAGCATGAAGAAGAATTTATGAAATCTGGGAAACATACCATAAAAACTTACTCGTAATCGTAGATAAGGGAATGGAGGAAGAAATTGATTTCTATCAGGGAGGATAAAAATATTTGTCCAATGAAAAAAATAGCAACACTTCTCTCTTAAATGTGTTGAAATAAATTGCGTCGTTCTCCGAGGAAGAGGTGTTCACGGAATCATCCACGAAAGCTTCACATAACACCCCTCATTTATTTTTCTTCGAAAAGGCAATTTCGTCAAATGACGGCTGTACATATATATCCACCCTTTACAAGTCTTTCGAATATCATACATGAATTTTGAAATGATACTGTTTCAATGAACAAATCTACAATTGGTTAAGTCATAATTTTAGTTCCTCAACGGTGGATAATTAGGTGGGTCATCCAGGCGTGTTTCATCAAACCTGTTACTTATCATACCAAGTTTGACTAATTAACTGTCCTTGCAGAGTTAAAATATCTCTTGAAATGATGTGCAAATTTAGAATAAGAATCATGAACGTTTTCTCAGTAACAATATCAGCCTTTCTCATTAACTAGAAAATAGCAATGCCTCTCGCGTTCCATTTCACCACCCTCTACCAACGGTGAGTTGCAAAATTTAGCATGGAAAATCGGGGATGTCAGAGAAAACGACGACAAATAGTAGTGCTAGGATTAGATAATTACTTTTATATTTATCTAAGGTTTCCTGAAAATGTTTTTCAGTCAAATTACGAGTAATTAGCCTGGTGCTCTGGATCTTCAACTAAATGCAATTACTTTCACTTCTCTGACGATAAATTATCGACTTAAATGGGTAGCTGAAATGATATCTCATTGTTAATCATTTTTATTTTTATGAGCAGCTGGGATCATACCATTAGTGCATTCCTTTCCCTTTTTTGCGGAGCGCTGATGAGCCATTACCTAGCTGTTCTTAAGCCAAGGTTAGAAACATGAGGTCACTTTATTAGTTCATTTTGTGACACTGCTGACCACCTCATGTGTCGCAGAGAGTAGTAAAATATTTTTTCTGATCGAAGATGCAGTATGGCTTGATCTTAAGCCATCGCGTCTTAAAATTTCGCAAAAAAATGGTACATTTATGATGGTAATTAGGGTGTCTTATTGATTCATTTTATTCGAGAATCTCTTTTATTTGTTAGTCATCTTTGCGAGAATTCTAGCCACAAATATCTTTTATGGATACACGTTATAGTTTCTATTACAAATACTCAGTTATTGTCCTTATTTACTCACAGAACTTCTCAATAAGAGGACATTATATTCCCTGCGATTTGAATAATTATAAATAAATGAAGTACCTGAAGATGTCATCAATGTGATAAAACTGATATTACAGTATTAATACTTTTTTATGAATGTTAAGAAGTTTGTCTTATTCCTCAAGATGAGGAAGTTCACAAGGTTGCACCCGACATCAGGGAAATGAATAAACTATTTTTTTGATGCCTAAATAATTCTCTCATTTCTTTCTGGTAATTATTAAAGCATGCACGAACTCCTAGGGCCTACATATGTGCGAGTCTCGGGACGGGGAGGAGCTTCATCGGATACGTTGCACTCACTTCCATATTCGTCCTGGATGGGTGGCGAGCACCTATGTCAGGGAGGTTGGAAGGAAGGGCGCGGAAAGGATGGGTGGTCCTTACCAGAGAGAGGCCGGGGTCATAAGGTGCCTCTCCCTCGAGCAAATTTATTTTGGGGCGGCGAAACTGTAGTGTACGTCTTTCCGAATAAATGTTTTCGTCCCTTTGTCTGTCGGATGTTGCTCGGGAATGAATATCTCCGTCCTCCCATATCTCGTGAATGGTACGGCAAACAAATTGATTTTTCTCTTCGAACGGCGGGAAAATTAACACTGTAAATAATCGTCACATTATTCATTTCCGTTGCGTAAAAACGAGATGCATAACTCTTCCAGATACAAATTGCACTATTCATTTTCTCCTCCAAAGAAGTCCGATTCTCTAGGAGAAGCGAATAGAGTTAGGACCCCAGAACCTTAAGTGCGTTTATCTTACTGGCATATGTAGCCAGTTTCATGGAAAATATCAAAATGAACCACATGTTTTCCTATTTTTATCGTAAAAGGTTAAGTTAAATCAATATTCTTAATATCAAAAGAAAAGAAAACATACAAGGCATGGAAAACAACAATATGTTACTAAAAAAATCTATAACCTTAAAATTTATCACGTAAAAAGTATTATAATATTTATATTTCGATAGTGAGAAAATTATTGCAATATTTTTCCCAATAAGTTCTCAAATATTGAAGTACAACCCCAATTTTTCAAACAGATTAATATCACCATTTATATCTTTTCTGTGCAACTTTAGTAAATATACAATTAAGTACATCATGTGCTTTTGCCTTAGATGAATCAATGTATAGTTTTCAATAAAAAAAATGCATAATTTTAGATTCGTTTCGGCTTAATCACAAAATCTCTACTGGTGTGTATGCTTAAAGGCAATTTTAAAGACCCCATTCTCAAAGGCAAATGTCTTTTGTGCATACCGATGAGATAAAGGGGAAAATTTAAGAAGAATACAAGAAGTATACATGCATAATAACAACGGATGGGAACAACGTAAAGAAACAAAGCCAATAATCTAATTTAAATCCAAATTATTTTATTGCTTGAAATCTAGAATTTTTAGAAAACTTTCTAAAGGTTTCTAAAAATTCCAGTTTAGCCCTTTTGCCTCAAACATGTAAAATCATGGGAAATAAAATCTGGAAATTGGAACCTAAAAATTAACTATTAAACAAAAATGACTTATTGTGACAAATATCAAAGTATTTTCAATGCTTCTTCATTTTGTAACCCTATTTCCGTTCAAGCCAACCAAAATATATAGAGTAGCAGTCTAATTCTTGGCATTATAACAATTTAACTACACTTTTATTACCTTATCTTCTTAAAACATATCCCTAGAATTTTAAAATAATTCGACACTTGTCAAAGAATCATATTGATTCCTCATAATTTCAATGAAATGTGTAAATTCCAGAAAATGAAGGAAAAGTACTGATACAAGAATGGTGATCTGAGAACGTAAATCCTGTAACTGAACTGCAGTACCGGCCATACCATTGTCATAAAGTAATGTTTATCGTGAAATTAATTCAAAGCTTTCAATCGAGTTATCATTTTGTTTCCATTTTTAATGACCACCGAGACTTTTCAGCAAATTATTAGAACCTTTTTAAAGTATTATTCAGCCGTTCTAAGTGCTTAACTGTTTAACTAAACATCGAAAAATTGAAGTTAAATCGCTCATGGCAAGAATGACAACAAATGGTACTGTGGTTTAATTTATTTAAATGTTTTGCTTATTTTATATAAGATGGTGGTAGAGCAAAAACATTTATAGCCTTAGAATTCCCCTGAATATTTTCTAATTATGAATTCTATGCATACGATATTTCCATGCGCGGACGGAAAGGAGAGCAGAATCCCCGAGAAAAAAAAGAAATTAAAAACTTCGGCTGCGCCCGGAGTTGCGGAAGGAGCTGCATAAGGCCCACATGGTATCGGAGGGAGAACGGGAAGTTGGGCGGGAAGGAGACCCTCGCACGTGCTCGACGACAAAAGATATTCGCTCAAACTCCTTTTACGGAGACTTCTCCCTCTCACCAACAGAAAAAAAATATACACCATCCTTTGAAACCCCTCACCCTCCACCGATCCCATGCGCCACCTCCGCCACCCCACTTCCAAGACACGTCCATTCTCCTCTGGGCACGCGACTCAAAGACTCGAGGAACCCGTCCCCTCTCCCCCGCCCCAAGAAGATCCCATCCAACCCCACCCACGTCCTGATCTCTCCGGCCGACCTCTTCTCTCCCTCGTCCTCCACTCCCTCGCTCGCCTCATCCTCTTCCTGCCTCGAGCCCCATATACCTTAAGCCGCCGCCGACGAAGACGGCGACCCCACTCCCACACGAAGGGTGGGGAAGTAGGTGGAAAAAAAAAGAGAAACCAACCACCTTCCTTTCCCCCTCTTTCACTTCCCTCAAAACCTTACCCACTCACCCTCTCATAAATGGGCCCGTGCCCTTCCTCACTTCGGCGAGGGGGAAAGTCCCGTCCGCCTCCTCCCTTGATCCTCCGCTCTCTACACACCCCTCCCCATCCCTACTCGCCACTCTTGCCCGTGGTTCCTGGGGTCTCCTACTCATCCTTCTCCTCCGAGGAGGTACGTATTCGTACCTACCTACCTATCACGCTGCCAGTCTTTCTTGGAACGTCCCGCTCTCCACACCTCTTACCGTTCCTTTTTTGGACAAAAGGTGCCCGACGACCTCTTCCCCACCCGCCCGGAGTTGAACGTTTTTTATACGTTTTTACATTCGCTTTTAATTCTGATGTATTTTTTACAAAACCTTTCCTTGCGAAAACATGTTGCACGAAATTTTTTACCTCTCGTCAGAAATGCATTTTTTGACACAATTTTTATGCAACTGATCCATTATACCTTCTTTCCAACGGTCTTTTCCAGTTTTTTTCTTGAGTCAATCCTACGAAATTAACGAGGTATGAAACCAGTGGCTCATAGTACATTAAGTTTTCCAAGGCTAATTCTCTAAGACTATCGTTCATTTGCTGCCATTTGTCATATATAGTCCATCGCCGATTCCTGACTTCTCGCGGTAATATCAATAATTTATTTTCAATGATGTACAAAAATTACACCAATTTTGGCAACTTCGAATGAGTGGATGATAATGGCATCATAAGGGAGGTAAAAGAGTATTGCCAATAATGGTAAATAACTAGCTACTTATAACTAGCTAAAAAGTGCCCAGCTAGATTTGGGACGTACTGGTTTAGGGGGTAGAACACTGAGCTACTGGTTCATTTCCAGGTGAGGAGGTCTCTGGGCGCCTTTAGCTTAACCCAAGCTTTGTGATTTTTCGGGAATAAGATCCTCCTAGCAAACCACATGTGGCACATTGGAAGGAACTTGTCCCCCCACCTAGATGTGCGAATGTTACATGCCTTTGGGCCTAGCACTATGGAGTTCCATCCTTACCGATCAAATCAACCTTCGGGTTGACAACTGTAGTTTCATCACGTCTGGCCAAGAATCAGTAAAAAGCTGAGCATTGAGATTAGCTAGATATGAACTCCAACTCATGATTTCAAAAAAATTTAGATTGTCACTTTGTCTTACTCATAATTTGACGGAATGCGAATTATCTCCCATTACTCTAATTATTATTGGCTGGTGACCCGCTGCCACATGTCATGTTGCTGATGCGCAGCATTAAATGTAGAGATAATAAGAGAATTTTTACTCGGTAGAATCACCAGAAGGTCAAACGCAACTAATCACTTTGGCACTTCTGATTCATCCCAATGAACAGCATCAATTGACTTGCTTCATTGTCTGTTTAAGCGTAAGTATTTCAGCTAATACTCGTGCCAACTTCATTTGAATGACTTAGAAGCATTGCGGAAGTCAATCAGATATTTGTTTCCGAAGACAACTCCTAAGATTTCCTTGTCCAACTGATAAGATAATGTGAAATTTTTGACCGCAATTTTGGTAAAATTGGTTCTATTGTACCACTCGTAAAGCGACCCAAGTATACACGAGGGAACCAACATTACCCGAACAACAATTACAACAAAGTGCGGTTTCCTATGAATAAGAAAAAACTAATAAGGTGCAGCAATCATTCGCAAAATGTGCCATTTAAGGTAAGATCTTTAGGATCACAGGAAAATGTTGACGGCCTAAGGGAATCAATAAAAGTGACTTCTTGTAATGTTCTCACCTATGAGTAAGTAACTTTGTAGGCATGGTCCACTTAAGGTACTATTTAAGCTGCGATAAAAATATCCCTTACCATTGCTAATTTAATCTAGAGATGAGTACTTGGAATGTCTGAATAAAGAGCATGATTGACGGCAGATTAAATTAGCTGCCCTGAGTATTTAATAAAGTTAAGATAAATCCCTGCAGTGCACCTTATATTACTCCTCTTTAAACTCAATATTGACATAGTAGAAAGAATGGAGGCTACATTCATATAGGAATGTAGGAAAAAAAGAAAGACTAGCAAGGAGCATGGCTGGGTGCAGAAACCTAATCTTTGAGATAAGAGAATGATCGTCAATTTGGTCGAGTTAACGATAAGAACATGGTGATTATCGGAAAAAGTATGCTGAATGATGAAGAGTAGGACAAGAGGGTGAATTGGAATAAAACGAATAGGAAAAAATGAGGATAGAGGAAATAATGAGGGATGCTGAAGGCTGTTACATGGGGAAGAATGTCCAAGAAGACTGTTGAATAGTACATGTATGCATGAATATATTGTTTGCCCCAACATTATTTGGAGTCTATGTTAGAGATCAGAAAATGTCTTGACTGTTCATATGAGAACTCGTAAATGTTAAATACAGTGCGAGTGTTTTGCAATGGCGATTAAAGACTTGTAAAAGTACCATTGCCATTATCTACAAAAATAATCTTTCGCAATTTACACTTAAGAGAATGGGCATATACTTCCAATCTTTGTGAGAAAAATATCTTGTGCATGTACTCATTCATACCCTCTCTGTTCTTTTCCATTGTTCCTAGTAGGCACACCCTGACAGA